>NC_059073.1:105894934-105899934 GCF_020497125.1 Mauremys mutica
GCTACAGCTTCCTCCCACTATACCTGGTGTTAACAGTTATGGAGATTCTCCAAGTATTACTCCTATGAGCAGGTCACCCCAGAGGCCATCTCCTGCTTCGAGTGAATGCACTTCTTTATCTCCAAGCCTAAACAATTCTGAATCTGGCATTCCAGTGTCTGCTGACTCACCACAACCAATTCATAGTGGCTTTTCTCTGACCAAAACCGAACCTGTCACTCTGCCTCCCACAAATGCAAGGTTAGGAGACCTTACTGTAAGTGGGCAGGTTTGTACCGCTTCCGCATCTTCAATTCCTACTGCTGTTACAGATAGCAGCATTTCAACAAGCCTCTCAAACCCCGTGCTTCCAGCAATGTCTGACCAGTTCAAGGCAAAGTTTCCATTTGGTGGTCTACTAGACTCTATGCAAACATCAGAAACCTCAAAACTACAACAGCTAGTAGAGAACATTGATAAGAAGATGACAGATCCAAATCAATGTGTCATTTGTCACCGTGTGCTTAGTTGTCAGAGTGCTCTCAAGATGCATTACAGAACACATACAGGAGAAAGACCATTTAAATGCAAAATTTGTGGACGTGCCTTTACTACAAAAGGCAATCTAAAAACACATTTTGGAGTTCATCGAGCGAAGCCACCACTAAGAGTACAACATTCATGTCCTATTTGTCAGAAGAAATTTACAAATGCTGTTGTTCTCCAGCAACATATTCGTATGCATATGGGTGGACAAATTCCAAACACACCATTACCAGAGGGCTTCCAAGATGCAATGGACTCAGAGCTTTCCTATGATGAAAAGAATGTTGAAACACTGAGCAACTATGATGATGACATTGATGAAAATTCTATGGAAGAGGACCCAGAATTAAAGGACACAGCAAGTGACTCATCCAAACCACTTATATCTTACTCCGGGTCTTGTCCGCCTTCACCGCCTTCTGTAATTTCCAGTATTGCTGCTCTGGAGAATCAAATGAAAATGATTGATTCTGTCATGAACTGTCAGCAGCTGACCAGTTTAAAATCCATAGAAAATGGATCAGGTGAAAGTGACCATTTGAGCAATGATTCCTCATCAGCTGTTGGTGATCTCGAAAGCCAGAGTGCAGGCAGCCCTGCGATGTCAGAATCTTCTTCCTCCATGCAAGCTTTGTCTCCTGTAAACAGCAATAGTGAAAGTTTTAGATCAAAGTCCCCAGGTCTTAGCAACCATGGAGAACCACAGGAAATACAATTAAAGACAGAAAAACCTGATAGTCCACCATCTGCTGCTGAAAATGGAGGTGCTTTAGATCTGACATCCACCAACCCGGGAAGACCAGTCATCAAAGAGGAGGCTCCTTTTAGCCTGCTGTTCCTGAACAGAGAACGTGGTAAGTTTAAAAGTACTGTTTGTAATATCTGTGGCAAGCCTTTTGCTTGTAAGAGTGCATTGGAAATTCACTACCGCAGCCATACTAAAGAACGTCCATTTATTTGTACAGTCTGCAATCGTGGGTGTTCCACTATGGGTAATTTAAAACAGCACTTACTGACGCACAAATTAAAAGAGCTGCCTTCTCAGTTATTTGAACCCAACTTTACTCTAGGTCCCAGCCAAAGTACTCCTAGCCTGGTCACCAGCACTGCGCCTACCATGATCAAAATGGAAGTGAATGGTCACAGCAAGCCGATCTCACTGGGTGAGGTTCCCTCGCTTCCAGCTGGAATCCACGTTCCTGCTGCACCACAGACAGTGATGAGTCCAGGCATCACTCCTATGCTGGCACCCCCGCCACGTCGGACTCCTAAGCAACATAACTGTCAATCGTGTGGGAAGACCTTCTCCTCAGCAAGTGCACTACAGATACATGAGCGCACCCATACTGGTGAAAAGCCATTTGGTTGCACAATCTGTGGTAGAGCTTTTACCACAAAAGGGAATCTTAAGGTAAGAAGAAAACTCTCAAATCTCAAACAAAACTGTAAGGAATGTGGGGTTTAAAAATGTACTACATCTGAACTTAGCAAGCTCTCATTTTGTTGTTGTCATCAAGGCAAGGAGGAAAGAGAAGATAAAGAAAACATTTATTGTATGGTGCTGTTTCATGCTCTCAACATGTTTAAAGAACCAGGGCTTGATCCTACCCTCTGATTTGTGGGTGCACATTGCTGTGTACTTTAAAATCAGCTCCAAGAGCTTGCATACACATACGTGACAAGGCACATGGTGGCGCACACCTGAGTCTCATAGAATGTATCTGCGTTGTACATTTGTGCCATCCTTGTGGAACACTGGTGTGAAATAAGCTTGCTATATAAAAAAGGTGGAAAGAAATAAAGCACAAATCACTGCAAAGAGGCAGGAATGACACAGAATCCTGTGACAGTCAGTGAGCCATTTTAACCTGTACTCTGTGCAATTGTGTACGTGGTTGCCAAGGAGGGTGGTAGGCAGAGATTATTCCTAAACCCTTTCTAACTAGAAGACCTCCCCATATATGAAAATAATTTAAAAAACATTATGGGCACCCTTTAGCTGTTAAGATGTAGCTCTGCTCCCTTTTCTCCTCTTGTTGTTGTGTAGTAAAATTATAAGCAATGCTTCTCCAGTGACCCAGAGGTTACTGGGATGCCTTTGTTACACAGTCCAGTTTCCACTCTGCATGTAGTGCATGTGTCACTATGCAGGTTGGTAAGCTGGTACTCAGCGACATAAAATGATGTATCACGGGAGCACCATCTCTCGTCCTCACAACCCAGGTAAGCGTCAGGAAGTTAGAGGCATCAAGGGCCACACCTTAGTAAAAAAATATTTTTAATGTATATAATGTTTGAGGAAAGAGAATAAGAATGAGTGAAGTAGTGTCAGGAGAAATATTAAGAGAACAGAGGAGAGAAAGACAGGAGGACACAAAAAGGTCAAGGGCAGAGGAAATAACACTTAGAAGTCTTAAGCCTCTTACCCCATCTAAGTGTCCCCTACGCCTAGTAATTCTCAAGGTGGTCTTGTGTTTTTATGCATGTCAGAACTTCCAGTTGGCATTTGAAATTGTCTAACCTAAAGGATTCATATACCTTGTTGTTGCATTGTATTTGTTTTCAGTGAAAAGAAATGTGTAGGTTGACGACTTACATGAATATTTTTTTAAAAGTTTTAATATGGACTACAACTCCCATTGTCCATAAGAATACCACTTGGCAAAATAATTGTAATCTAATTTCATTAAATGTGAACTTAAGGATGGCTTTTTTCTCTTTGTTTTATTTTAATTGCTATACCGAATATTCAGACCAACTAGCTTATTGAAATATGCTAATTTGTAGATGTTTCCCATTTCTATTTTCTATACAGGTTCACATGGGAACTCATATGTGGAATAATGCCCCTGCAAGACGTGGTCGTCGACTATCCGTGGAAAACCCAATGGCTTTGTTAGGTGGTGACGCTCTGAAGTTTTCTGAAATGTTCCAAAAGGATTTGGCAGCTCGGGCAATGAATGTTGACCCAAATTTTTGGAACCAGTATGCTGCAGCTATCACTAACGGACTTGCTATGAAGAACAATGAGATTTCTGTCATACAGAACGGAGGCATTCCCCAGCTCCCAGTAAGTTTAGGTGGAAGTGCCATTCCATCTTTAAGTAACATTACCAGTGGCATGGACAAAGCTCGCACTGGCAGCAGCCCTCCCATTGTTGGTCTGGACAAAGCAAGTTCTGAAACTGGAGCCAGTCGTCCATTCACAAGATTTATTGAGGATAACAAAGAGATTGGCATAAATTAAAAGCATTCTGTACAAATAACTGTTGGACCACTACTCAACACCACATTTGTTCTATTTCATGTACAGTTTTTGAAGTTAAGATTAGTTTCCTGACCTAAATACATAGGTTCCCTTTAAAATTTTCCCATAGCAAAAATACGTAACTTTGTGGCTGCTGAAAAGTTGTCTTGCAAGATCTGCATGGTACTTCTTTCAACAGTGAGTTTGACTGTTATTGAGAACTTTAAAACCTTTTTAATTTAAGTTAACAAAAACAAAAAAATCATTGGATAACTGCATTAGGGACAGAAAGAGTCTAGACTACGTCCACTTTGCTTCTTAAAATATTAATATCAACTGAGAAAAGGGGGCTTCACTATGGCATTCCTGTCAAACTTATTTGCTGGTTTTATTCAAATTAGTTAGAAACTTGAACTAGGTTTTTAGGAATCTTAATCTTAAATAAGTGATTAGTACCCCAATGCTGTGTGTATTATTACAGTATCCTTGTCTGTAGTATTTATAAAGTTAAGATTATGCGGGTAACAGACAATATACTTGGCCCAACCTTAAATGAAGCTTTTGTACTGCAAAATACATCTGGCTATGTGATTTTTTTTTTTAAGCAAATTTTGGTTTACTATAAATAAGTGGTTTATTTCAATGCAGGCAAAATTGTGAAGTTTTATGGGAAAGATAGCATGCTTTTCATGTGCAAGTACCCGTCAGTAACAAACCTTTTTTTTTTTTTTTTAATTTAAATATTTGTAGCTGCTATGTGGACAGTTGTTCTATTAAATGAAAAATGTAGTGTGGACTTTAACTCAATGATTGGAAAACAAGTTACAGACAAACCTTATCACCATAAATTATTCACAACATTATAAAGAGTTGTGAGTAAATATTTCATGTTATCAAAGCTGTACAATAAAAAGGTAATGTTTGTATAATGTGGTTGCAAACTCTTAATTTATACTATTGCACTTTTAGTATTTTGTATTAGGGAGGTTTGTCTATAATTTGAAACTGAACAAAGATGTAAACTATTTTATAAATAGTACTTTGACTTAAGGAGAATGGGGGGGAAAAACGGTTTCAGTTTCTTGTTTTGTCATCAGGTCAAACAATATGAGAGACCTATGTTAGCTAAACAGAAAAGCCACCGAGAACTGTCAGATCCTTAAGTAAATTGGGGCCTGCCATTTCCTAAATTGAAATGACTCATTTAATGTTTCTGCAAAGCCTACTT